>NC_081829.1:41141233-41143733 GCF_030867095.1 Alligator mississippiensis
AGGCATGGGGCAGTGTGTGTGTGTGTGTGCGCGCGCACGTGTGTGTAGGCACGGGGCAGTGTGTGTGTGTGTGCGCGTGTGTGTGTAGCCACGGGGCAGTGTGTGTGTGTGTGCGCGCGCACGTGTGTGTGTAGGCACAGGGCAGTGTGTGTGTGTGCGCGCGCGTGTGTGTAGGCACGGGGCAGTGTGTGTGTGTGTGCGCGCGTGTGCGCGCAGGCACGGGGCAGTGTGTGTGCGCGTGTGCGCGTGTAGGCACGGGGCAGTGTGTGTGTGCGCGTGTGCGTGTGTAGGCACAGGGCAGTGTGTGTGTGTGTGTGCGCGCGTGTGTGTGTAGGCACGGGGCAGTGCGTGTGTGTGTGTGATTGTGTGTGTGCAGGCACGGGGCAGTGCGTGTGTGTGGGTGTGTGTGCAGGCACGGGGCAGTGTTTGTATGTGTGTGTGCGCGTGTAGGCACGGGGCAGTGTGTGTGTGTGTGCGCGCGCGTGTGTAGGCACGGGGCAGTGTGTGTGTGTGTGCGCGCGCGTGTGTGAGTAGGCACGGGGCAGTGTGTGTGTGTGTGTGTGCGCGTGCGTCTGGGCAGGCACGGAGCAGTGTGTGTGTGCGCGCGTGTGTAGGAACGGGGCAGTGTGTGTGTGTGTGTGCACGTGTGTGTGTCTAGGCACGGGGCAGTGTGTGTGTGTGTGTGCGCGTGTGTGTGTAGGCACGGGGCAGTGTGTGTGCGCGTGTGTGTAGGCACGGGGCAGTGTGTGTGTGTGTGTGTGTGTGCGCGTGCGTCTGCGCAGGCACGGAGCAGTGTGTGTGTGTGTGTGTGTGTAGGCACGGGGCAGTGTGTGTGTGTGTGTGTGTGTGCGCGTGTGTGTGTAGGCACGGGGCAGTGTGTGTGTGTGTGTGTGTGTGCGCGTGTGTGTGTAGGCACGGGGCAGTGTGTGTGTGTGTGTGTGTGTGCGCGTGTGTGTGTAGGCACGGGGCAGTGTGTGTGTGTGTGTGTGTGTGCGCGTGTGTGTGTAGGCACGGGGCAGTGTGTGTGTGTGTGTGTGTGCGCGCACGTGTGTGTAGGCACGGGGCAGTGTGTGTGTGTGTGCGCGCGCACGTGTGTGTAGGCACAGGGCAGTGTGTGTGTGTGGGCAGTGTGTGTGTGTGCGCGCGCGTGTGTGTAGGCACGGGGCAGTGTGTGTGTGTGTGTGCGCGCGTGTGCGCGCAGGCACGGGGCAGTGTGTGTGCGCGTGTGCGTGTGTAGGCACGGGGCAGTGTGTGTGTGTGTGCGCGTGTGCGTGTGTAGGCACGGGGCAGTGTGTGTGTGTGTGTGCGCGCGTGTGTGTGTAGGCACGGGGCAGTGCGTGTGTGTGTGTGATTGTGTGTGTGCAGGCACGGGGCAGTGCGTGTGTGTGGGTGTGGGTGTGTGTGCAGGCACGGGGCAGTGTTTGTATGTGTGTGTGCGCGTGTAGGCACGGGGCAGTGTGTGTGTGTGTGTGCGCGCGCGTGTGTAGGCACGGGGCAGTGTGTGTGTGTGTGCGCGCGCGTGTGAGTAGGCACGGGGCAGTGTGTGTGTGTGCGTGTGCGCGTGTGTGAGTAGGCACGGGGCAGTGTGTGTGTGTGCGTGTGCGCGTGTGTGAGTAGGCACGGGGCAGTGTGTGTGTGTGTGCGTGTGCGCGTGTGTGTGTGTGTAGGCATGGGGCAGTGTGTGTGTGTGTGTGTGCGCACGTGTGTGTGTGTGTAGGCATGGGGCAGTGTGTGTGTGTGTGTGCACGTGTGTGTGTGCAGGCACGGGGCAGTGTGTGAGTGTGTGTGTGCACGTGCGTGTGTAGGCACGGGGCAGTTGTGTGTGTGTGTGTGTGCGTGTGTAGGCACGGGGCAGTGTGTGTGTGTGTGTAGGCACGGAGCAGTGTATGTGTGTGTGTGTGCGCGTGTGTGTGTGTAGGCACGGGGCAGTGTGTGTGTGTGTGTGTGTGCGCGTGTGTGCGCGCAGGCACGGGGCAGTGTGTGTGTGTGTGTGCGCAGGCACGGGGCAGTGTGTGTGTGTGTGTGCGCAGGCACGGGGCAGTGTGTGTGTGTGTGTGTGTAGGCACGGGGCAGTGTGTGTGTGTGTGTGCGCGCGTGTGTGTGTAGGCACGGGGCAGTGTGTGTGTGTGTGCGCGCGCGTGTGTGTGTAGGCACGGGGCAGTGTGTGTGTGTGTGCGCGCGTGTGTGTGTGTAGGCACGGGGCAGTGTGTGTGTGTGTGCGCGCGTGTGTGTGTGTAGGCACGGGGCAGTGTGTGTGTGTGTGCGCGCGTGTGTGTGTAGGCACGGGGCAGTGTGTGTGTGTGTGCGCGCGCGTGTGTGTGTAGGCACGGGGCAGTGTGCGCGTGTGTGTAGGCACGGGGCAGTGTGTGTGTAGGCACGGGGCAGTGTGTGTGCGCGTGTGTGTAGGCACGGGGCAGTGTGTGTGTGTGTGTGTGTGCGCGTGCGTCTGCGCAGGCACGGAGCAGTGTGTGTGTGTGCGTGTGTGTGTGTAGGCACGGGG
>NC_081829.1:43857534-43860034 GCF_030867095.1 Alligator mississippiensis
TCTCTCTCCTCCTCTCCCCCCTCTCTCTCTCCCCCCCTCTATCTTCCCCCTCTCCCCCCCCCTCTCCCTCCCCCTCTCTCTCTCTCTCCCTCCCCCCTCTCTCTCCCTCCCCCCTCTCTCTCTCCCCCCTCTCTCTCTCCCTCCCTCTCTCTCCCCCTCTCTCTCCCCCTCTTCCCTCTCTCCCCCTCTCTCCCCTCTCTCTCCCCTCTCTCTCTCTCTCTCCCCTCCTCTCTCTCTCTCCCCTCTCTCTCTGTCCCCCCTCTCTCCCTCTCCACCCTCTCCCCTCTCTCTCTCTCCCCTCCCCCTCTCCCTCTCTCTCTCTCTTCCCCTCTCTCTCTCCCCCCTCTCTCCCCCCTCTGTCCCTCTCTCTCTCTCCCCCTCTCTCTCCCCCTCTCTCTCTCCCCCTCTCACTACCCCCTTTCTCTCTCTCTCCTCTCTCTCTCACCTCTCTCTCTCCTCTCCACACCTCTCTCTCTCTCTCTCCTTCTCTCTCCCCTCTCTCTCTCTCTCCCCCTCTTCTCTCTCTCCCCCTCTCTCTCTCTTTCCCTCTCCCCCTCTCTCTCTCTCTCCCCCTCTCTCTCCCGCCTCTCTCTCTCCCTCTCTCCCCTCTCTCTCTCACTCCACCCCTCTCTCTCTGTCTCCTACTCTCTCTCCTCTCTCTCCCCCCCTCTCTCTCTCTCCTCCTCTCTCTCTACCCTCTCTCTCTCTCCCCCTCTCTCTCTCCCCCCTCTCTCTCTCTTTCCCTCTCCCCCTCTTCTTTCCCCCCCCTCTCTCCCTCTCCCCCTCCCCCTCTCTCTCCCCCTCTCCTACTCTCTCTCCCCCTCCCCCCTCTCGCCCCCTCTCACCCTCTCTCTTTCTCTCTTTCCCTCTCCCCCCTCTCTCTCTCTCCCTCTCTCTCCCCCCCCTCTCCCCCTCCCCCCTCTCGCCCCCTCTCACCCTCTCTCTTCTCTCTTTCCCTCTCCCCCCTCTCTCTCTCTCTCCCCCTCTTTCCCCTACCTCTCTCTCCCCCTACCCTCTCTCTTCCCCCTCACTCTCTCTCCCCCTCTCTCTCTCTCTCCCTCCCACCTCCACCTCTCTCTCTCTCTCCCTCTCCCTCTCTCTCTCTCCCCCTCCCCCTCTCTCTCTCCCCATCTCTCTCTTTCCCCCTCTCTCTGTCTCTCTCTCCCTCTCCCACCTCCCTGTCTCTCCTCTCTCTCTCTCTCTGCCTCTCTCTCCCCCTCTCGCTCTCCTTCTCTCTCTCTCTCTCCACTCTCTCCCTCCCCCTCCCCCCTCTCTCTCTCCCTCCCCCTCTGTCTCTCTCCATTCCCTCTCTCTCTCTCACTCCCCCTCTCCCTCTCTTTCCCCCTCTCAACCCCCCTCTCTCTCCCTCCCCCTCTCTCTCTCCCCCTCTCTCTCTCTCCCCCTCTCTCTCCTCCCCTCTCTCTCTCTCTTTTGCCCTCTCTCTCTCTCCCCCCTCTCTCTCTCTCCCCCTCACTCCTCCCCCTCTCTCTCCCTCTCTCCCCCCTCTCTCTCTCCGCCTCTCACTACCCCCTTTCTCCCTCCTCTCTCTCTCTCTCCTCTCTCTCCCCCTCTCTCTCTCTCTCTCTCTCGCCCTCTCTCTCTGTCCCCCCCTCTCTCCCTCTCCCACCCTCTACCCCCTCTCTCTCTCTCCCCCTCCCCCTCTCCCTCTCTCTCTTTCTCTCCCTCTCTCTCTTCCCCTCTCTCTCTCCCCCCTCTCTCTCTCCCCATCTCTCTCTCCCCCCTCTGTCCTCTCTCTCTCTCCCTCTCTCTGTCTCTCCCCCTCTCACTCCCCCCTCTCTCTCTCCCACTCCACTACCCCCCTTTCTCTCTCCTCTCTCTCTCCTCCTCTCTCTCTCTCCTCCTCTCTCTCCTCTTTCTCCCTCCCCTCTCTCTCTCTCTCCCCCTCTTCTCTCTCTCTTCCCCTCTCTCTCCGGCCTCTCTCTCTCCCTCTCTCCCCTCTCTCCCCCCTCTCTCTCTCCCCTTCTCACTACCCCCTTTCTCTCTCCTCTCTCTCTCCTCCTCTCTCTCTCCACCTCTCTCTCTCTCCTCCTCTCTCTCTCCTCTCTCTCTCCCCCCTCTCTCTCTCCTCCTCTCTCTCTACCCCCCCTCTCTCTCCTCTGTCTCTCCCCCTCTCTCTCTCTCCCCCTCTCTCTCTTCCCTCTCCCCCTCTCTCTCTCTCTCCCCCCCTCTCTCTCCCCCCTCACCTCTCACCCCCCCTCCCCATTCCTCTCTCTCTCTCTATCCCCCTCCACCTCTCTCTCTCTCTCCCTCTCCCTCTCTCTCTCTCCCCCTCCACCTCTCCCTCTCCCCCTCTCTCCCCATCTCTCTCTCTTCCCCTCCCTCTTTCACTCTCCCTCTCCCCCCTCCCTCTCTCTCTGCCTCTCTCTATCTCTCTGCCTTTCTCTCCCCCCTCTCTCTCTCCTCTCTCTCTCTCCCCTCTCCCTCCCCCTCCCCCTCTCCCCTCTCTCTCCCCCTCCCCTTCTCTCTCTCTCCCCCCTGT